>NC_069502.1:627809683-627834683 GCF_027579735.1 Bombina bombina
GAAACTTTCCTCAGAAATTTGGTCCATATTGACATGATAGATCACGCAGTTGCTGCAGATTTGTCGGTTGCACATCCAAGATGCGAATCTCCCAATCCACCACATTCCAAAGGTGCTCTATTGTATTGAGATCTGGTGACTATGGAGGCCATTGAAGTACAGTGAACTCATTGTCATGTTCAAGAAACCAGTTTGAAATTATTTGAGCTTTGTGACATGGTGCATTATCCTGCTGGAAGTAGCCGTCAGAAGATGGGTACACTGTAGTCATAAAGGGATGGACATAGTCAGCAACAATACTCAGGTAGGCCGTGGCATTTAAACAATGCTCAACTGGTACTAAGGGCCCCAAAGTGTGCCAAGAAAATATCCCCCACACTATTACACCACCACTAGCCTAAACCCTTGACCCAAGGCAGGATGGATCCATGCTTTCATGTTGTTGACGCCAAATTCTGACCCTACCATCTTAATGTCGCAGATGAAATGGAAACTCATAAGACCAGGCAACGTTTTTCCAATCATCTTTTGTCCAATTTTGGTAAGCCATGTGAATTGTATCCTTGAGTTTCCTTAGCTGACAAGAGTGGCACCTGGTGTGATCTTCTGCTGCTGTAGCCCAACTGCTTCAAGGTTCAACATGTTGTGTGTTCAGAGATTGTATTATGCATACCTTGGTTGTAATGAGTGGTTATTTGAGTTGCTGTTGCCTTTCTATCATATCAAACCAGTCTGCCCATTCTTTTCTGACCTCTGACAACAACAAGGCATTTTAGTCCAGACAACTGCCGCTCACTGGATACTTTCTCTTTTTTGGACCAGTCTCTGTAAACCCTAGAGATGGTTGTGCATGAAAATCCCAGTAGATTAGCAGTTTTTGAAATACTCAGACCAGCCCGTCTGGCACCAACAACCATGCCACGTTCAAAGTCATTAAATCCCATTTCTTCCATATTCTGATGCTTGGTTTGAACTTCAGCAAGTCGTCTTCACCACATCTAGTTGCCTAAATGCATTGAGTTGCCGCCATGTGATTGGCTGATTAGCCATTTGTGTTACCAAGCAATTGAACAGGTGTACCTAATAAAGTGGCTGGTGAGTGTATATTAGTGCATTAGAGCCCTTTGCCATTAAGTAGATGAAAACATGATAAAATGTATATAAGCTAAATATTTTAACTATGTATTTACTGTAAATATTTCACATTTGCTAATGCGAATATGCTATGTTATTTGCTTGATGGGTGTTTTCTTTCAACAATTTTTTTATCTCCATTGACTTATATGGGGAATGCAAACATGTGATCGTGTTTCTGCAATCTCTGGTGTTAGTTTTTTTTTCTCTATTGATTTCTGTGATGGAATACATGAACGCTAAAAAAAAATTATAACCTAGATTACAATTTTTGCGCTATAGAGGGTGAGAAACGAACGCAACAAAAGTTGCATTATTTCACCCTTCATAGCAATGCCATTACAAGTTTTTGAAAAGCCGCCTTGTCCGTGTGATATGGTGGCAATGAGCTCCATACCACACAAAATCCAAGGGCTGCTTTGACGTGCTCGTGCACGCTTTCCCCATAGACATCAATGGGGAGAGTGTGTTAGAACACCTGAAGCGCGGAATGGCGATCGGAGTAACACAGCACCATTGATGTCTATAGGGGAAAGAAAAGCTATGTTTAAACCTAACACCCTTACATAAACCCCAAGTCTAAACACCCCTAATCTGCTGCCCCCGACATCGCCAATACCTAAATAAAGTTATTAACCCCTAATCTGCTGCTCCCGACATCACTGCCACTAACAAAAGTTATTAACCCCTATTCCGCCACTCCCCGACATCTCCGCCACATAATAAAGTTATAAGCCCCTATTCCACCGCTCTTTTACATCGCCGCCACTAAATAAAGTTATTAACCCCTAAACCTCTGGCCTCCCACATCTCCGCCACTAAATAAACCTATTAACCCCTAATCCGCCAGCCCCCCACATCACAAAAAACTAAATCAAACTATTAACCCCTAAACCTAACAATCCCCTAACTTTAAATTAAAATTACAATAAATAAAAACTCACCTGTGAAATTAAAAAAGCCTAAGTTTAAACTAACAATTAACCTAACATAACTATTATACTAAAATTAAAATAACTACAAATTAAATAAACTAAATTACACATTATCAACTACAAATATATAAATCCAATCTAAACTAAGATTATATATAGAGGGTGCGCAAATTCCCAAGGTGTAAAATGATGTATACAGTGTGTGGTGTGTAATTTAATATGTGAGATCTAAGTGGTATTACTACTATAAATAAATATATGTAGCAAGTGTAAAAGATGAATCAAAATATAAAACTTAAAATCGTGAATAATACATAAAACTGATCACAAAATGACTTAAAGTGATCAGGATATATGTGAAATTGATATGTAATTATAATGTGTAACTATATGACACAAAAGATATAATATAATGCAAAATAATACATAATACAATACATGAAAATAAAATAAATGGGTCGTGGCTCACAATAAATAAAAAATATAAATCACAATAATACGTGATAATTTGTGATGAATATAAAAATAATATAAAATAATAAAAAATAGTGATCTACAAAGTCAAGTGATGTGTTCAACATAAGTATATACACCCCACTAAAGTTCAGCTCAAAATGGTCAAAAAGATGAGTAGCAAAAGAAAGTCATGTCTGTAGATTATTTTTGATTAATGACTCAAAAATGATATCCAATGGCAACTGAGTAGGTAGCTCTCTTGATACGGACGTCCAATCGTTACCATTAGAATTCACAAACATGCTTATGGACCTTGGTATTGGAAGTTTCCCTAAGCATATTTGTGAATGCTAATGGTAACTATTGGACATCCGTGCTTGTGATTGATCCAATGGGGCGTAAGATATTAGTGGGTGTGTAAAATATATTGGTATTCATGTGGTATAATTAGAGCAAGGTGTGATATGAGCAATACAGCCTGATGAAACGTCACATTCACTGAGAAACGCGTTGCTGTGCTCCTGTTGATTTTAATTGTTTTAAAACAAAATAAAAAACTTTATCTACTCGCACCTTGCTCTTGCTCGCACCTGTAAGTTTATCCCATAGACGACCGTTTGGTGTGTTGGTTCTGGATGTCCTGTGCACCTGGCCCAGCTGCTCCTTCGAGTGGATTGAGTCAGCCGAGCGGCTCTGAAGCCTCGGTCTGCTAATTATTGCACTGGATGTGCAACTTGGTATGTGATTATTCATTTGCACTCACTTATCTTCATATTGATTGTGTTTTCGTTATTACACTATCAGGCGCCTCTGTCTTTCCTAATGTTTAGGAGTTAGTTTGTTAAATTACACATTAAAAAAAACTAACACTACTAAAAAAAATTAAATCTAAAATTACAAAAAATAAAAAATACTAAATTACAAAAATAACAAACACTAAATTACGAAAAATAACAAACAAAATTATCCAAAATAAAAACAATTACACCTAATCTAATAGCCCTATAAAAATAAAAAAGCCCCCAAAATAAAAAAACCCTGGCCTACAATAAACTACTAATAGCCCTTAAAGGGCCTTTTGTAGGGCATTGCCCTAAATAAATCAGCTCTTTTACCTGTAAAAAAATACAAAGACCCCCCAACAGTAAAACCCTACCCCCAACCAACCCCCCAAAATAAAAAACCTAACTCTAACAAAAACCTAAGCTACCTATTGCCCTGAAAAGGGCATTTGTATGGGCATTGCCCTTAAAAAGGAATTTAGCTCTTTTGCATTGCCCTTAATAGGGTGTTTAGCTCTTTTAAGAAAGCCCAAACCCTAATTAAAAAAAAAAACATGCAAAAAAAGTAAAAAAAAAAACCTAACACTAACTCCCGATGATCCACTTACAATTTTTGAAGTCCGGACATCCATGTGGCGAGAAGTCTTCATCCAGTCGGCGAGGTCGTCATCCATCCAGACGGCATCTTCTATCTTCATCCCGTCGGTGTCTTTTATCTTCATCCCGGCAGCGCGAAGCGGGTCCATCCTTCAAGACATCCAGCGTGAAGCATCCTCTTCATATGGTCGCCGCCATACACTGAATCTTCAATGCAAGGGAGCCTTTTCAAAATGGCGACCCTTGCATTCCTATTGGCTGATTTGATTTTTGAAATTCAAATCAGCCAATACGATGAGAGCTACTGAAATTCTATTGGCTATTCAAATTAGCCAATAGAATTTCAGTAGCTCTCATCCTATTAGCTGATTTGAACAGCCAATAGGATTTCAGTAGGTCTCATCCTATTGGCTGATTTGAATTTCAAAAATCAAATCAGCCAATAGGAATGCAAGGGACGCCAGAGATGAAGATAGAAGACGCCGCCGGGATGAAGATAGAAGATGCCGCCTGGATGAAGATAGAAGATGCTGCCTGGATGGATGAAGACCTCACCGCCTGGGTGAAGACTTCTCGCCACCTGGATGTCCGAACTTCAAAAACTGTGAGTGGATTGTCGGGGGTTAGTGTTAGGTTTTTTTAAACTTTTTTTGGGTGGGTTTTTTAAATTAGGGTTTGGGCTTTCTTAAAATATCTAAATGCCCTTTTAAGGGCAATGCAAAAGAGCTAAATGCCCTTTTAAGGGCAATGCCATACAAATTCAATTTTCAGGGCAATGGGTAGCTTAGGTTTTTGTTAGAGTTAGGTTTCTTATTTTGGGGGGTTGGTTGGGTGGTGGGTTTTACTGTTGGGATGGTCTTTGTATTTTTTTTACAGGGAAAAGAGCTGATTTCTTGGCCCTAGGCTAGAGGGGGGTTTATTTTGGGGTGGGGGTTATTTTTATAGGGCTATTAGATTAGGTATAATTGTTTTTATTTTGGATAATTTCATTTGTTATTTTTCGTAATTTAGTGTTTGTTATTTTTTGTAATTTAGTATTAAATTAGATTATTTTTTTAGTAGTGTTAGTTTTTTTTTAAGATGGAATTTAGTTTATTTAATGTGTAGTTATTTTAATTTTAGTATAATAGTTATGTTAGGTTAATTGTTAGTTTAAACTTAGTTTTTTTTTTTATTTCACAGGTTAGTTTTTTTTATTTTGCGAAAAATATGTTTTTCAAACTTGTAATACCAGTGGAACCCTACTAGCGCAATAATCTTAACTCTAGCTGAGTTTTCACAAAATACTGCACCACTTGTAATCTAGCCCTTAATTAGATCAATTAGCAACACTATACAATGCAGACTGCAAGGTGTGGTTCCCTAATTAACTGTTTCACTGCTGGGCCACTCACAAAACTGGCGTTAGAGGGAACACTGCTCATGGCTCTTCTTGAACTGAACTCTGAATAAAGTTTGAGCCAAATTTGCAAAGCTGAAACCAGGGATTTCTCGCTTTTTTACTTTTAAGAACTTAAAACATTATTTTTTTAATACATTAAAATATACTTAGTCATTTGGTTGCAATGCACTGCTGTATCTATACATACAAAATTGTCCTTATCCATAACCCATTTCTACATAGATCATTACAACAAAGTGATTAAGCTTATATATATTTATATATTTAGGGTATCACTACTAAGCACAATTGAATGAGCATACCGGAAAAATGAAGTAGGCAAGATAAAGAGGGTTGTCTGTTATTATTTTTAATAGTTGCTGCTTTATGCAAATCATGCTTAGTCAATAGGTCAGATGTATGTTCATTGATAGTAAAAAGCAAAACAACTGCTACACAACATATGCAATGTTTATGTGTTTTCAGATAATGGGACTTTGAAGCTGTTGACTAACTCTGGGAAAGGAGGTTGTGCTCTCTTAGCACTAAGGAGGGAGTTTTGAGCTGGGGAGAACACCTTGGCTAACAGGAAATGCTGCAATGTATTGCAATCAATTTTTGCATTCAAGGGGGTTACATTATTTTGGTAATAATTTAAATAGATAATTTGACTAAGAAGGCAGGGCATTTGGTAGGGCATTGTCCTAAAGTAATTTCAGCTCTTTTGCCCATTATAAAATCATATTCTTAAAAATAACCTATGTTAAAAAAACCCTATCGTAATAAAAGATTGCCCTGAAAAGGTCATTTGGTTGGCGATTGCACTTAGAAGGGCATTTGGTAGGGCAGTGACTTAAAGTGAACATAGCTCTTGTGCCCAATAAAAAAGCCCTATACTAAAAAATATGCCCTGAGAAGCATTGGATGGAAGATGGAAGAAGAGGACCTCCACTGTGAAAATGAAGAAGACCTCCCCGGAGGACTACCGCCACGGCGCCATGATGAAAGAAGAGTAGTTGGGTGAGTTTTTATTTTAAATTTAGGATTTTTTTTAGAAATTGACTTTTTTATTGGGCACAAGAGCTATGTTCACCTTAGGGCACTGCCTTACCAAATGTCCTTAAGATATATTTTTTTTTATTATTATTATTTTTTTTAAATTTAGGATTTTTTTTTGTAGTTTAGGGCTTTCATTGGGCACAAGAACTATGTTAACTTTAGGACCCGTTAAGATATATATATATATTTTTTAAAGAATAGGGATTTTTTTTTCAGGATAATTTAGATAAACTTTTTTTTGGGGGGGGTTACTTTTATTGTAGAATCGGGTTGTTATTTTTTTAGAAAAATAACTATTATTATTATTATACTTTATTTATTAAGCGCCAACATATTCTGCAGCGCTGTCCATGGATACAATTCATTTAAATAAAACAATACAAGACTTGTAAGATACAGGACAAAATTTACAAACACATACAGGAGGTAAGGACTGCAAGATTGAGAAGGATGTTAATGCAGAGTTAGATGATGTTAATGCAGAGTTAGATGAGGAAAATGTTAGGTAAGTGAAATTAATTTATTATTGAGTTGGGTGGTAGGCTTCCCTGAACAGAAAAATCTTCAGGGAACATTTAAAGGAAGAAAGATTAGGGCAAAACATGACAGCACGAGGGAGAGTGTTCCAGAGGGTAGGTGCTGCACGAGAGAAGTCCTGCAGTCTAGCATGAGAGGAGGTGATAGTTGCGGATGCAAGGAGCAGGTCATTGTTGGATCTTAGTGGACGGGCTGGAGTATACTTGTGTATTAGAGAGGATAGGTAGAGGGGAGCAGCGTTGGTGAGAGTTTTGTATGTAAGGGTGAGAATTTTGAATTTGATTCTGCTGTGAATGGGGAGCCAATGAAGGGACTCACAGAGAGGTGCAGCAGATACAAATCGACAGGAAAGGTGGATCAGCCTGGCAGAGGCATTTAGAATGGATTGAATGGGGGAGAGGCGGGAAAGAGGAAGGCCAGTGAGTAGGTTATTACAGTAGTCAAGTCGGGAGATAACAAGGGAGTGGATTATTTGCTTTGTGGTGTCAGCGCTCAGAAAAGGGCGAATTTTGGAAATATTGTGTAGATGATTGCGGTAGGATGTAGAAAGCGATTGGAAATGGGGGACAAAGGATAGATTTGAGTCAAGTGTGACTCTGAGGCAGCGAACTTGGGGCGATGGGGAAATGGTGATGCCGTCAACAGGGATAGAGAAGTCAGAAGTCGGCGTAGAGCTTGAGGGGGGATAAGAAGGAGCTCAGTCTTGGACATGTTAATCTTTAGGTGGTGAGAGGCCATCCAGGAAGAAATACCAGATAAGCAGTTGCTGACATGAGAGAGGACAGAGGGAGAGAGAGCAGGGGTGGAGAGGTAGATCTGGGTGTCATCAGCATAGAGGTGATCTTTGAAGCCATAACTGTTGATAAGTTTACCCAGCGAAGAAGTATAGATGGAGAAGAGTAGAGGACCCAGAACAGATCCTTGAGGTACTCCAACAGACAGAGGCATAGAAGAGGAGGAGTCGCCAGCAAATGACACAGAAAAAGGCCTGTGAGAAAGATAGGAGTGAATCCAGGAAAGAGCAGTGCCACAGAGGCCACAAGAGCTAAGGGTCTGTAGGAGGAGGGGGGGTCAACTGTGTCGAAGGCAGCTGAGAGGTCAAATAAGATGAGTATAGAGTAGTGATATGGGGAGGTAGCTTTCAGGAGAATTAGGGTCGAGGGAGGGTTTTTTGAGTATCGGAGTGACTTTTGCTTGTTTGAAATAAGATGGGAATGAGCCAGTAGAGAGAGATAGGTTGAAGATGTGGGTAAGAGCAGGAGTGAGGGTGGAAGACAGGGAGGGTATTAGATGGGAAGGGATAGGGTCGAGTGGGCAGGTAGTGAGGCATGAGGAAGATAGTAAGGAAGAAACTTCATTCTCAGTGGCTGGATGGAAGACACAGAGGGTGGCAGAGGGAGTAATTGGGCCAGTTGTTGGAATATTGCAGGTTGGTGTTGGGATGTTGCTTCGGATAGTACGTGTTTTGTTAAGAAGTAATCTGCCAGGTCTTGAGAACTAAAGAAAGGCGGGGTGGTGGAGCAGGTGGGTAGCGGAGAGAGTTAAAGGTGGAGAAGAGTTGTTTAGAGTAGATATGAGAGAAGAGAAGTAAGTTTGCTTGGCTAAGTGAAGGGCAGAAATATATGAACGAAGAATAAACTTATAATGTATGAAATCGGGTTCAGAGTGAGTTTTCCTCCAGACACGCTCAGCAGTACTAAATCACTTTAGGGCAATGCCCTACAAAAAGCCCTTCTAAGGGCTATTGCGATAGTAACTTTCAGTGTTAGTATAGTTTTTTTTTATATTGGGGTTGTGGTGGTTTAGAGGTTAAAACGATAGGCGGGTGTTTGCATTGAGGGGTTGTGGTGATTTAGGGGTTAATAGATAAGGTGGTATTTGCAATGGAGGTTAATGGTGGTATAGGGGTTAAGTAGAGCAGGGGTCATTGGAGGTGGAGGCTATGGCGATATAAAGGTTAATAGGTTAGGAAGTTTATTGTAGTGTGCTACTGGTGGTATAGCGGTTAATAGGTTAGAAAATGTATTACGGTAGGCTATTGGCGGTATAGGGGTTAATTGATTAAGAAGTTTATTGCAGTGGGCTGTTGGCATTATTGGGTTTAATTTGTTAGGAAGTTTATAGCGGTGGGATATTGGCAGCTTAAGGGTTAGTTGGTGTAGGGTTAGTTTACAGTGATGGGTAATGTCAGTTTAGGGGTACATAGGTATATATTTTAGGCTTGGTGCTATATATTTAAAAGGGATCCTTTACTTCACATCACCAATATTGGTGCTGGTGCTGATTGGAATATTTTTCCAGCATCGCCACCCATGGGGTGAGGTATAATAAAATGCCTCTCGTTGATGCTGCCTTTAAACAGTAATGTCTCTGCACTTTTGAATATTTCACCAGCATTCTCGACATTGCGTTAGATTCCTTTTGAATATATTGCTGCCTTGCAGCACTTTCAATCATCGGGGCCTTAGACCCTATCTTCAATCACAGTAACAGCAACTAATCAAACAACAATCACATGGGTAAGAAATAGGGTTGCCAGAGGTTCAGTATTCAACCATGACAATCCAGTTTGTTTTTTTTATCCATTGAATGGCAGCTAAATTTAAACAATCTCCTATGCCTCTATGTATAACAAATATGTTAAAAGTTACACTGTTTATACAATTTCTATTATGCATTTTTTTTATTCTGTCAACCATGTGGGTGTAAACATATTGCACTGGGTCTGCTAATGACAACCAAGGGGATCAGATTACTGCTGTGTATGTGTTACTGGCAGCCAAAGAGGTAAAATCTTTTATATTTTTATTATTACTGTTCAATTGTTAAAAAAATATAAAGCTAGAGCATTGGGGATGGGCATTTCTGTTACCGTACCTACCACGTGCCAAGTCACCTGCCCATACAGGCTGTACATTATTTTTCTGGAGGACAGCTTCAGTTTAGCCTAGCACTACTGAAATGTGAACTTCCATATAATATCTATCTATCTACCATCATTATTCTCTACCTTTATACTGTATGTCCTTTTAAAATATTTATTTAGAAGGATTTACATAGAAGCCTTTCTGCTTGTGTGCAAAACTAGCTTGGGAAGATTTGCTTGAATACTTAATTATAAACACATTTTCAGTGATGTCAGTTTAAAATGAAAATGCCAAATGAATTAATTAATCTCAAGAAAATAAAGAGAAGGGAGTAG
This sequence comes from Bombina bombina, assembly GCF_027579735.1. Classification (NCBI taxonomy): domain Eukaryota; kingdom Metazoa; phylum Chordata; class Amphibia; order Anura; family Bombinatoridae; genus Bombina; species Bombina bombina. The sequence goes on from NC_069502.1 coordinate 627,819,767, forward strand.
TGCACCTTTTACAGAAACCCTGGTTAGAAATAGAAATACATGTGAGAAATTTATAACTTTAACGATTCTGTTTAACTGGACATATAAACTCAAAATGTAATTCCCCATAGAATGTTCATTATGCTTATTAAAAATGTTGAAATATACTTTTATAATTGTAACTAACTAAATTGTGTTTTTTCTATTGTACATCCTAAAGACTTTAGAACCTTCTCCTTTCAACGTGTTACACAGTGATTGCTTGATCAGTATCATTGCCATTACTATCAGTCTCTAATTGGCCAAAGCAAATGAGATAAACATACTCAAGAGGCTTCTCAATGATTAAATCCCTAGCCTGCAAACAAAATTAACATTTTAAATTGTATCAACGCATGTATTATTTATTCTATTGAATTGCAGTGCTTTATTGTAAATGAATATTATGCATATATAAATAAAATCAATATCATTTTAAAGGACTACTGTAAGCTCAATGTAAGTTTGCTTTTGACATTTTTTTAATCTTTTTTAAACATATTTTCCATAGGATGTCATTATCACTTTTCTACCTGATCACTGCAATCTTCTTTCTAAACAATATATTTTTCCGAACCCACTCCGTGGGTATCTGCCTCTCCTATCCAATTCTGTGTGCAAACCGCAGTTTGAATATGGCGGCCAAATTTCTCCCAGCGCATGCGCAAGATTGTGCAACGTCACCTGCTCCGATACAGAAGGACCCGCTCTATTGATCTTACATAATAAGATAGTAATTATGGCGTCAGTAGTACAAAATATGCATGCGCTATTGGAGACGGTTTTGTGCGCATGCGAATGAGGAAAAATTTGGTTTATAATTAAGCAGCGAATACAATTGGTTCATGTTTGCATACACGAAGATGTGGAAATAGTGGGCTGGATTGCATGACGTTATCATCGAAAAATAAAATTGATTTTCTAAGTAAATGAGGCTTCGATTTACAAGAGATTGAGGTTGGTAAGTTTACACGCTATTTAGAATATGTGTTTTGTTTATACAAAAATGGGCAAAAGTTTATAATCCTTTAATACAGATGCCAAAAAATCTGTAGGCAAAAAAAATCATATTTTTCAAAATGTTTGGTTCAGCTTAATTTTGCTCATGTGTGGCTCGATCACATATGCTGCATCGCACGCAAAAGCCAGTGTAGGCTATTTTCAGACGGATGAAGCAATCACATATATGGCGCTGCCTACAAATGCGGCATGTATATTTTACCCATCACCCACTGTTTTTACTCACATAAACTAACATAGAACCGGCGTCGCAAGTCAGTATCACATATTCAGCACAAGGACTTACTCTGTGAAAATGGAGAAATTTTACTCCATATTCACCTCGCCACACATAGGTAGGTCCAGCAAGCCTTGCGCTGAGTATATGACCATCCCTCCACCGCAATAACTAATAAATGTATTAACCCCTAATCCGCCAACTCCCAAATTGCTAAGTATCTAATTACACTATTAACCCCTAATCCGCCAACACCCACATCACAATCTACCTATTAACACTATTAACCCCTAATCCGCCAACCCTCCCACAAAACAATCTACCTATTAACACTATTAACCCCTAATCCGCCAACCTCCCACAACGCAATCTACCTATTAACAATATTAACCCCTAATCTGCCAACCCCCAACAACGCAATCTACCTATTAACACTATTAACCCCTAATCCGCCAACCACCCACAACGCAATCTACCTATTAACACTATTAACCTCTAATCCATCAACCCCACACAACACAATCTACTTAATTAACCTATTAACCCCTAAACCTCCATCCCCCCAACAACACAAAGTATTAATCTAATCACTAAGCCCCCTAAACTAACACCCCCTAAATTAACCCCAATTAACTACAATTGCATAAAATAAAAAAAGACTAACTTTAAAAATAAATAAAAATTGGCAAAAAATTTTTCCTATCTTTACATAAAAAACAACTAAGTTTACATAAAAAAAACAACTAATATTAATCCCTTAATGACCAAGGACGTGCCTCACACGTCCTCTGGGGTTTCAAGCAGTGGAAGCGATTGTGATTGCTTCCAGACGCTTTCAAGGTATTGCAGTGATGCCTCCATATTAAGGCATTACTGCAATACCTTTTTTAAACATCCGATGCAGAGAGAGACACCCTGGGGCCCTCTTTGCATTGGCCAGTGATGGTGACGATCATTGGTGGGTGGTAGAGAGGCGGGTGGGAGGCCCATTGCTGGAGCAGTTCCTTCTTAGCTGGATCCGGTTCCGGTATTGCCAGGATGGCTTTGGGAGCACGCGAGGGGGGTGAGAGCGTGCGTGAGCACTACTTAGTCTATATAGTCAATCCTTCTATGCAATGGGAAGGATGCAGATGGAGAGGGAGGGGGGATAAGACTTGAGGAAAATGGATCTGAGGGGGGAAGGGTATTGAGCGGGGGCAGCTACACTACAGAAAAATTAATTTTTATATAAAAAAATAAATAAAACCTATTTTTTTTTAGCAAACTGGGTACTGGCAGACAGCTGTATGTTTGCTATCTGAACAAAGGGGATCCCAGAGAAACATTTACAACCATTTGTGCCATAATTGCACAAGCTGTTTGTAAATAATTTCAGTGAGAAAGCTAAAGTTAGTGAAAAAAATTAATGTTTTTTTTTTATCGCATTTGGTAGAGAAATGGTGGCATGAAATATACCAAAATGGGGCTAGATCAATACTTTGGGCAATCTACCTATTAACACTCATAACCCCTAATCCGCCAACCCCCAACAACACATACTACCTATTAACACTATTAAACCTTAATCCACCAACCACCCTAAATGCAATCTATATTTTAACACTAATAACCCTTATCCCGCCAACCCCCCACAACACAATCTACCTATTAACACTATTAACCCCTAATCCGCCAACCCCCCACAACGCAATCTACCTAATTAACCTATTAACCCCTAAACTGCCATCCCCCCACAACACAAAGTATTAAAGGGACACTGTACCCAAAAAATTTCTTTCGTGATTCAGATTGAGCATGAAATTTTAAGCAACTTTCTAATTTACTCCTATTATCAAATTTTCTTCATTCTCTTGGTTTTTTTATTTGAACTGCAAGAATGTAAGTTTAGATGCCGGCCCATTTTTGGTGAACAACCTGGGTTGTCCTTGCTGATTGGTGGATAAATTCATCCACCAATAAAAAATTGCTGTCCAGAGTACTGAAACCAAAAAAAAGCTTAGATGCCTTCTTTTTCAAATAATGATAGCAAGAGAACGAAGAAAAAATGATAATAGGAGTAAATTAGAAAGTTGCTTAAAATTGCATGCTCAATCTGAATCACAAAATAAATTTTTTGGGTACAGTGTCCCTTTAATCTAATCACTAAGCCCCCTAACCTAACACCCCCTAAATTAACCCCAATTAACTACAATTACATAAAATAAAGAAGACTAACAAAAATTTATAAAAATTGCCAAAAAATGTATCTCTTTACATAAAAAAACAACTAATTTTACTTTAAAAAAACTAACAAACTAATATTAACCCCTTAATGACCAAGGGCTTGTCAGGAACCTAATTAAAAAATATACAGTTAATGACCAAGGATGTGCTTGACACGTCTTCTGGGGTTTCAAGCGGTGGAAGCGATCGTGATCACTTCCAAATGCTTTCAAGGTATTGCAGTGATGCATTAGATGCAGAGAGAGCCACTCTGTGGCCCTCCCTGTATCGGCCAGCGATGGTGCCGATCGTTGGTGGTTGGTAGGGAGGGACGTGGGTGGGCAGCCCATCGCTGGAGCAGTTCCTTCCCAGCTGGATTCAGTTCAGGTATTGCCAGGATGGCATCAGGAGCGTGCGAGGGGGGCGGAAGCGTGCGCCCGCTACTTGCTCATCTCTACATTAAAGCTAAAATTAACCCTACATGCTACCTAATTAACCCCTTCACTGCTGGGCATAATACAAGTGTGGTGCGCAGTAGCATTTAGCGACCTTCTAATTACCAAAAAGCAACACCAAAGCCATATTTGTCTGCTATCTGAACAAAGGGGATCCCAGAGAAACGTTTACAACTATTTGTGCTATAATTGCACAAGCTATTTGTAAATAATTTCAGTGAGAAAGCTAAAGTTAGTGAAAAAAATTAATGTTTTTTTTTTTATCGCATTTGGCAGCGAAATGGTGGCATGAAATATATCAAAATGGGGCTAGATCAATACTTTGAGCAATCTACCTATTAACACTGATAACCCCTAATCCGCCAACCCCCAACAACGCATACTACCTATTAACACTATTAACCCTTAATCCAACAACCACCCTAAATGCAATCTATATTTTAACACTAATAACCCTTAACCCGCCAACTCCCCACAACACAATCTACCTATTAACACTATTAACCCCTAATCCGCCAAACCCCACAACACAATCTACCTAATTAACCTATTAACCCCTAAACTGCCATCCCCCCACAACACAAAGTATTAATCTAATCACTAAGCCCCCTAACCTAACACCCCCTAAATTAACCCCAATTAACTACAATTACATAAAATAAAAAAGACTAACAAAAATTAATAAAAATTGCCCAAAAAATTATCTCTTTACATAAAAAAACAACAAATTTTACATTAAAAAAACTAACAAACTAATATTAACCCCTTAATGACCAAGGGCGTGTCAGGAACCTAATTAAAATATATACAGTTAATGACCAAGGATGTGCTTGACACGTCTTCTGGGGTTTCAAGAGGTGGAAGCGATCGTGATCACTTCCAAATGCTTTCAAGGTATTGCAGTGATGCATTAGATGCAGAGAGAGCCACTCTGTGGCCCTCCCTGTATCGGCCAGCGATGGTGCCGATCGTTGGTGGTTGGTAGGGAGGGACGTGGGTGAGCAGCCCATCGCTGGAGCTGTTCCTTCCCAGCTGGATCCAGTTCAGGTATTGCCAGGATAGCATCAGGAGCGTGCGAGGGGGGCGGAAGCGTGCGCCCGCTACTTGCTGATCTCTACATTAAAGCTAAAAGTAACCCTACATGCTACCTAATAAACCCCTTCACTGCTGGGCATAATACAAGTGTGGTGCGCAGTAGCATTTAGCGACCTTCTAATTACCAAAAAGCAACACCAAAGCCATATTTTTCTGCTATCTGAACAAAGGGGATCCCAGAGAAACGTTTACAACTATTTGTGCCATAATTGCACAAGCTATCTGTAAATAATTTCAGTGAGAAAGCTGAAGTTAGTGAAAAAGTTAGTGAAAAAGTTAACTTTTTTTTTTAGCGCAATATACCAAAATAGGCCTAGATCAATACTTTGGGTTGTCTACTTAAAGATATATACATGTGAAGGGTTATTCAGGGATTCCTGACATATATCAGTGTTCTAATGTAACTATTGCCCTATAACTTGCAAAAAAGCAAAGAACATGTTAACATTGAGTATTTCTAAACGCAGGACAAAATTTAGAAACTATTTAGCATGGGTGTTTTCTGGTGGTTGTAGATGTGTAACAGATTTTAGGGGTCAAAGTTAGAAAAAGTGTTTTGTTTTAATTTTTTCATCATATTTTATATTTTTTTTATAATAAATTATATGATATGATAAATATAATGGTATCTTTAGAAAGACCATTTAATTGCGAGAAAAACTGTATATAATATGTGTGGTTACAGTAAATGAATAAGAGGGAAATTACAGCTAAACACAAACACTGCAGAAATGTAAAAATAGCCCTGGTCCTTAAGGGTAAGAAAATTAAAAAATTGTCTGGTCACTAAGGGGTTAAATAAAAATCAAAATCTAATATTACAAAAAATAAAAAAATCTAAGATTACAGAAAAAAATAAACAAATTATCCAAATGTAAACCTAATCTAATACCCCTATAAAAAAACAACCCCCAAAAAACAAAAAAAGCCTAACACTAACCCCCAAAAATGTACTCACCATTCCTGAAGTCTGGTTATCCACCTTCTTCCAGGTGGAGCAAAGTCTTCATCCAGGCGGGCGAAGATCTTCTTTCAGGGCGGCACCATCCCACCATCTTCATCCCAGTGGCGCAGAGGCAGAGCGGAGCAGGAACGGTGGCCATGAAGATATCCGACATGGAGCGTCCTCTTGAAGCGATTGTCCACTGCACACTGAAGATTGAATGCAAGGTACCCATTTTATATTGGGGTACCTTGCATTCCTATTGGCTGAAAATTTCAAATCAGCCAATAGGATGAGAGCTGCTTAAATACTATTGGCTGATTTGAACAACTGATTAGGGGTTAATAATGTTAATAGTTTGCGATGTGGGTGTTGGCGGATTAGGGGTTAATAATGTAATTAGATACTTTGCGTTGTGGGGGATGGTGGTTTAGGGGCTAATAATGTTGATAGGTAGTTTGCTTTGTGGGGGGATGGCGGATTAGGGGTTAATGCATTTATTAAGTAGTTTGCTTTGTGGGGGATAGCGGATTAGGGGTTAATACATTTATTAGGTAGTTTACAATGTGGGGGGGTTGACGGATTAGGGTTTCATACATTTATTAGGTACTTTGCGATGTGGGGGTTGGCGGATTATGGGTTAATAGTTTAAATAGGTCGATTGCGTTGTGGGGAAATGGCGGTTTAGAGGCTTATGCATTTATTATTAGTTGCGATATGGGGGATGGCAGATATAGGGGCTCCATTTATCAAGCTGCTGCGGTAACATTTGGGCCCTTGCGGTGAAACAGGTAGTTAAGAAGCAAAGTTCTTAAAACAGCTATTTCTTAGCCTCTCCACCACCTCAGAAAGGATACAACTGGGGAATTGACATCCTGCTTCTGTGCGATTGCTTCTGTGAGAGCAGTGAGCGGCATTGCCCAAGCATTTGCTTGTTCAACAATAAATGCTGTGAAGAGTGATGCTGCCTACTTGCCGAAATCCTAGGTGTGTGCGTTCAATGGTTTGAAACCTTGTTGGCTTGGACAATAATTAAAGGAGCCATATATTTGGTGTGCGTGCACACTAGAATAAAAAAGAATATACTTTAATAAATAAAAAATGTAACCAATGCAACACAAGAGCTGAGTAATTAAATATTTTAATACAAATCAAAAGCTGTAAATTGTAATTATAAAATATTATGTGTATCCTCTTAATGCTTTTTTACATTTTTATAATTTTCTATTTTTCATACTTATTTTAAATTTTTCAACCATTTCTTTCTACTCATTTAATTTATTTTTATAAGCATTTTATAACAGTAAAATATTTTTTCTTCGTCTCAAACACATATTGTCAATCCCATCCATTTTATGTGAAGTGAAAAATTCCACTTTGTAGTTTCTAAAGCACTCAATTTATCTTGTATACAGTAGTTATAATGTAAATAACACAGGAATTCAGTCTATAGCGATCAAATATACTGGCAACCAGCTATTAATTTACATTATCCAGTAGTGTGACATTTACTTTGATCCATAAAAAAAAAATGGAATGCTGAAAAGCAGTATTCACGGCAAACAAATCATATTTAAATTAATATTTCTATGGAGTTAGGTCATTTTTTGTGTATATGCTGCCAGTACAATTCCGGTGTAAGCAATGATATTGTGATTTTAGAACATGGCAAGAAAACGTAACGGAAAATCCTGTTGATGTCATCTGCATTTACAATTCCTTTAATAATATTAAAGTTCAACTTGCAGCTTAAAGGGACATGATACCCAAATGCATTTCTCTGTTTCATCTGCAAGGTAATATTTCAAAATGCATTACAGTACTTTTTTTGTTTGTTTTTTAAATAACCGTAGGAGTTCTTACTGTTGACCAGGAATCAATATATTCCTAGATATTAGTTGCACTTCCTGTTAAACTTTAATTAAATCCAATTTTAATTTAAAAGGGCCCTTTACTGTAAAATTGGATCCCCCTTAATTGCCCATATTACAAATGCAGTGATACTGATAGGGCAGGGTCCCCTATTAACATTGCTGGATCATGCTAAAATTAGCATGCAAATTAAATTTCCTGGTAAAGAAGAATAACCAGAGACTTGTTTAGCTCAGCCAACATCCCTTTAGCTTTGACCACAGCACATACCAGCGCTAGAAAATGCGACTTGAGACCTGAAGTAAAGTGTTAGGGCTAGAATAAAAAATAAAATTTTTTTAAAACATATTAAATCACACACACATACATAATATAAAGTATAATTTTATTATTGAAAAAAAAAAGTATAAAAAGCGTTTAATAGTGTTATGGTATGTGTGCGTGTATACGTGTGTATACATTTGTATTTATTTGTTTATATGTGTAAATATGTATGTGGAAGCATACATACATACATATATGAGGGTGTGTATTGAGTCCACTGCTATATTCTCTTTTTACCCATGACTGTTTGCCTAAGTATGTATCCAATAGTATTATCAAATTTGCTGATGACACCACTGTGATAGGCCAGATCAGTAACAACGATGAATCAGCTTATAGAAAAGAAATAAGGCAACTGGCTATTTGGTGTGCTGAGAACAACCTGGACCTAAACACTAAAAAAACTAAAGAAATTATTATTGATTTTAGGAAATCTAATCGATGTTTACAATTGCCCATTCATATAAATGGAACTGAGGTTGAACGTGTACCAAGTTTCAAGTTTCTGGGCACACACATCTCTGAGGATTTGACTTGGTCTTTGAACACCTCAACTTTAGTGAAAAAAGCACAACGTCTCTATTTTTTAAGAACACTGAAAAAAGTTAATTTATCTACTCAGATTTTAATTAATTTTTATCGCTGTACTATTGAGAGTATTCTCACCAACTGTATTACAGTATGGTATGGAAACTGTACTAATTCTGATCGCAAAGCTCTGCAACGGGTTGTTAAAACCGCCCAGTATATCATAGGTGCTCAGTTACCTACCATTGAAGATCTTCAAAGCAGACGTAGTCTTTTAAAGGCCTATCGAATTATTCATGATCCCTTCCATGTTAGCAACAGACTATTTGCCCTTTTACCATCTGGGAGACATTATAGAAGCTTAAAAGGAAAAACTGCTAGATTACGGAATAGTTTTTTTCCAAGAGCCATTACTCTGCTAAATAATAACTTTTAAAAATCTCTCTTATGCTCATAGCCTTTTTTAATTTTTTATCCTTCTGATGATTAGATCTTTTTATTATAATGAAGAAAGTGCTAAATTAATGGTTTTAATTTAATTTATTGATTATCCTGTTAATGGTTCTTTTTCACCTCACTTTATATTCACATAACACATATAATATAAAATACACATATGATTCATATAAAACACTCATGATTCACATCATATATATAATGCAAATGTACACATATGTGTGCAAGATGACTAATTTTTTATTACTTTTTTTTACACATATATATACTTTTTTGTATGGAACTGATTTTTTTTTTGCACTTGCACTTTATTACACTTGCAGTGTACTTACTTTTGTGGTATAGAAATTTTTTGCACAAGTCACTTGAATTTTTTGCTATCTATTAGTTTTACCATTATAGGGGTCGATCCGATAAAAATCGTTGCCCGCAAAAGCCGGCGACGCCAATAATTGCGCGGATTTGGTATCCTATATACGGCGTAAGCTAGAAGTTACGCGCGTAGATTTCTGGCGTCGCCCGTAGTTTTTTGGCCCATAGACTGACATACAAAACACGCGCAATTTGCTATCCAATATACGGCGTAAGGACTTACGCGCGCAGATTTTACAAAATCTACGCCATTCTCAGCTCGCCACAAATTGAAGGCGCAGGTACCCTTGCACTGACTTAGAAACCAACGTAACTCTCAGAAGGCCTAACAAATGCATGCCTAACAATATACATAGCAGCAGCTTGTTCACAAATAGTTAACCTCTTAAAAGCATTTATTATTCCTGCCCCTGCAAGTGTGTCAAACCAATCACAAACAGCACAACCTCTCACCTGCAGACTTAAAACACCTGCAAATGCACACCCTCATTAGCCACCATGTTTCCCTTGCAGTATATTGCATTTAGAGTCAGACAGCGTCGTGGGGCACAAGGGGTGCTTGAACCCCTACAAGCCCCTGTTTTGGATGGTATCCCTGCTGCTGAGGTCCCTGGTCATGGTGCTGTAGCTGTCCCTGCTCCAGCTGCTGCTGCTGCCCTCCCTGCTCCTCCTGCTGTTGTCCCTGTTCCTGGTGCTCCCCATGCTGCTGTTGCTGCAGCTGCCCATAGGCCAGCAGGGCCTATAAGACGAAGGCATCAGCAGAGGGGAAGAGCACCAAGGGTACACAGGGTTAGGGTCACCCTGTTTGGGATGACAGAAGTGGAGGTCAGGGAAAAATATCGCTTGACATCTGCAAGCCTCATTAACCTATATGAGGTGTTGAAGGATGAAATTGACCCTCAAGCGTATAGGAACCGAGCTCTGACTGGTATGCAGAAGCTGTTGTGTGTTGTACACTTCCTGGCAACTGGCTCATACCAGTCAACAGAGGGGCTTGTGTCTGGCCTAGCGCAGTCTACCTTCTCCAGGATTCTAGGGGAGGTTCTGACTGCTCTAGATAACCAGACACAACGATACATTCATTTCCCCCATACCCCCCAGGAATGGAACCGTCTTAAACAAGGCTTCTATCGACTGGGGGGTATTCCTAATGTCATGGGGGCAATTGATTGCACACATGTGCGTATTGTGGCCCCACATGAGGAGACAATCCTCTATATTAACAGGAAAGGGTTTCACTCATTGAATTGCCAGATGGTCTGCGATACCAATCTGAAATTCTTACATGTGTATGCAGGCTTCCCAGGGAGTGCACATGATTCCTACATCCTGCGCCAGACCTCCTTATTCAATATGTTTGAAAATGGAACACTTTCGGGAGGATGGCTGCTTGGTGAGTACCTTCATTCTGTCTGTATATTTCTAATAAAGGGACACTAAACACATATTGTCATCTCATGTGTCAGATAGAGAATACAATGTTAAACAGCATTATAATTCACTTCTCTTATATCATTTTATTCATTCTTTAAATATATTGATTTTAAAAATTATAATTCACATATATGAGCCAATCATATGAGGCTTCTATGTGCAGCCACCAATCAGCAGCTATTGAGCATATCTAATATGCTTGTCATCAAGAGTTATCTATAGAATGGAGAAAATGATCTAATCGAAGTTAATTATCAAGCTGCTAACAATTGCAGGTTCTTATTAAATGGACAGTCTAGTATAAATTGCACTTCCATTATTCAGATAGGCCTTTTAATTTTAATTAACTATCCTGATTACTTCCATTAATGTTTTGATTAAATCTATCTTTTATATGTGATTCATGTTGTGTCCCTTTAAAGCACATGATGTACCTGTAGTAATCCAAACACATATGTTACATGACAGGTGACGCAGGGTACGGCTGCAGACCATGGCTATTAACCCCCCTTGGTGCACCCCATTACGGAGCCACAACTCAGGTACCAGGAGGCACACATAAGAACAAGGAATGTCATTGAAAGGAGCTTTGGCCTATTAAAAACCAGGTTCAGGTGTCTGGATGTTACAGGCGGAGCACTACAGTATAACCCCAACAAAGTGTGTTCCATTGTCAATGCTTGCTGTATTCTACACAACATTGCTGTGGACACACGTTTGTTGGGGGACATTGACCCAGAGCAGCAGCAGCAGCTGGTTCCTGTACTTGAGGATGTGGACAGGGGGACACTGAGGGGGAATGAAGTGAGGGATTATGTCATCCGGGAATACTTCACCTGTAAGTTACTTATTCATAAGTACAGTAAACCGTAACATTCACATGTATTATGATGTTTGACAGTACCTCACCAACCATTGCATGTGTATATATCATGTCTTGCAGAATGTAAAAGTTTGGATTTCCACTGCATGTAAGTGAAACTACTACATCCCAACCCCCTTCCCTTAAAGGGACACTATACCCAAACATATTGTTTCATGATTAAGGATAGAGAAGATAATTTTTAAAAACCTTATAATTTAAATCAATTACCTATTTTCATTATTTATTTAGATATACTTTAATGAAGACATAGAAATGCACACAGTGAAGAAATCGCAGGAGGCATCTATATACAGCTACTAATCATCAGCTACCAAGCATATCTCGATATGGTTTTCAGCAAAGAATATCAATAGAATGAAGCAACAGAAATAATAGAATGAAATTATAGTTTCTTTTTGGAATTATCTTCTCCTTCAAAATCATGAAGTAAAAATATTTGCTTTCATGTCCCTTTAACAACCCTAATTACTGTATATTTATAATTTGTTTCATTCATGTTTAGTTCACTATCATTAAGAATGAGGATAATGGATATTTATACCTTATGTTCACACATTCTTTAAATATATTATTAGTTATATATACCAACGTGTCAATTTATATTGCATGTGAGAAACCTTGATGTACATCTTAGAAGTTAATATTACTATATGTACCGTTGAGACACAACCATGTGATGTTGTTTATTGAGCATGAATATGTCATAAACATTATAATAATACCTTTTTGGTCCATTTCAACACAGGTATTATTATATGTTTTACCAATATTACTGTACTAAAACACAACTCACATGGATGTGGATGACAATTAGATAGTAAATAACAGAGGACAAGATTTTCAATGAAATTGAATAATATTTTTTTTTTTTTTAGGCCTTTTAGATGAGGGGCCTGGTGTGGGTCTTCTGCCTCTCCTGGGTTGTGTGGATCCAGTAGGAGTGCTGGTCACAGAGGAGATACTTGATGCCATGTCCTGCTGTTGGGTGAAATGCTCCACCAAAGCCCCCAACAGTTGATTCTGTTCCCTCCATCTTTGGTCACTTTGGATTTGCATGTCCGATATTACACGCAGCATTTGGTTTTGATTTTGGACCATAGCTGATACCGATGCTGCCATGTCCCTTTGCAGCTCATTCGACCTCTGTTGCAAACGGTGTTGGCTTCTATGGAACCTGTGTTGTTCCCTCTGCATTTTTTGACACGTTTCCATTAGAGTCTCACAGGTCAAAGTTTGCCTCCTCTGTAGTGAGATATATTCATCACCCATGGCAGAACTCAATTGATCCATGGGCTCTTCAGCAGCAGGGACAATAGGCACTCTTTCAATTACGTGTTCCTCAGCTGGAGGTGCCGGAACAACAACCTCAGTTGGAGGTGCCGGAACAATAACTTCAGTTGGAGGTGCCAGAACAACAACCTCAGTTGGAGGTGCCGGAACAATAACTTCAGTTGGAGGTGCCAGAACAATAACCTCAGTTGGAGGTGCCGGAACAATAACCTCGGTTGGAGGTGCCGGAACAATAACCTCAGTTGGAGGTGCCGGAACAATAACCTCGGTTGGAGGTGCCGGAACAATAACCTCAGTTGGAGGTGCCGGAACAAAAACAGCAGCTGGACGTGCAGGAACAGATATCTCAGCTGGAGGTGCAGCCACAGGAATATGAGCTGGAGGTGCAGGGCGATGGATTACAGTTGGTGGAGCCCTTCCAATTGAAGATGATGGTCCAGATGTCGGGATGGACCGATAGTCCCAATGGCCGCTGGTGTGCATCCACTCAGCCTGCTGGTATACTCCTGTAGTGCCCTGATATTCTTGGGGGGGCTAAATACATCTACCCTTTGGGGCTGGCGGGGCTCCCCCTCCAAGCCAAAGGAATATTCCTCGTGCCAGGGCTCCTGCCAGGTATCCTCCTCTAATGCAGGTGGCATGATATGTGGATTTTCGATTGACGCAGTCCAAGCCATGTCATGCCTGGCATACTCCTGCTGTCTTATCTGTACCGGTGGTTGTGGTGGACATATATTTTGAACCGGTGTTGGGGGATTCATGGGCGTAGGCACCCTGGTGACTGGAGGTTCTGTGGAGGAGTCAAATGATGAGAGGGATTAGTACAGTCACATATCTATCCATGTGGGCATACAATTTACATGCTAGGGCCTATCCACATTCTCATGTCAAACTCTATAACATGCATGTGCACATTGAGATTTGTGATATGAGGGTTTGTAATATGCTAATTATACATGTATGTGTTTCATACAATAGTTCTGTGTACATGTCAGTGATGGAGAAAATGTGTTCTTTAAGTGACACTATGGTTGTGATGACTATGGTGTCCATTTACTGAAAGGTCTACATGTGGCTTGTGGCCTGTGTTACTCTGAGACATGTTAGTATTTCACTATTCTACCTCATATCATGATTTTCAATGTGTTAAGTAGCATTAAATGGACATGCAAACCATATTTATTATTTCATGATTCAGCTAGCCAAGCATGGAATTTAAAAAAAATTGTAATTTACTTCCAGTAGCTAATATGCTTCATTATCTTGATATTCTTAGCTGAAATGCATTTCTAGATAGGCTCAGAAGCTGCTGATTGTTGGCTGTACATCAATGCCTCGTGTGATTGCCTCACCCATGTGCATTGATATTTAATAAACTAAGATTTTCAAAATAATAATTAAAAATAGATAATGGAAGTAAATTTTGATGTTGTTTAAAACTGTATTCTCTATCTGAATAATGAAATAAATTCTTTGTGTTTCATGTCCCTTTAATGTTAAATCTCATTGTATATTTAGTTGTTAGTAATCAAAATACCATGATCCTCATTGTGTACATGAATGTGTGACAATATAGGATGTTATAACTCAAATACATATTATACTAGTGTGTGGGATGTTACTCACCAGCATGCTGTGCTGATGTTGCAGTCCCTGAGTCACGAGCCCCTGGAAGTCCACGGACTGCTGTGAGGCTCAGGGACCTACGAATGAGCTCCTGCCACTCATTGTATTCGGCCTCATAGTGAGGCCCACCTCCTGTTGCCCTCTGGGAGATTGCTTCCTGGCCCATCCTCTCCTTGACT